>NC_064811.1:141716855-141730752 GCF_023721935.1 Panthera uncia
AAAGGAAAAGGAAAAGGAAAAGGAAAAGGAAAAGGAAAAGGAAAAGGAAAGGAAAGAAAGGAAAGGAAAGAAAGGAGAGAAAGGAAAGAAAAGAAGAAGAGTCTCTGACTCTTCTCTTTCCCTCATACCTTAGAATTAACCTATTAACAAAATCTTTTGGCTCTACATTAACAATATATTATCTGACCACCTCTTAGTACTTCCACTACAACTACCCTGGTCCAAGCTACCATCATCATCACTTGCCAACTTTATGCAATAGTTTCCTATCTGGTCTCTCTTATTTCCATCTCTGCTCTCACTTCTAGGTACTAGGGATACCACAGTGAATAGGATTGTTAAAACCTCTGCATTCTTGAAATCTGTATTCCAGTGATGTATAGGAAATACCGTTATTCCAGAATTCAACAAAGTCGTGAAATAAGAGGTAACACATTAAAAGGGAGCAGGCACCTGTGGTGCCTGGGTGGTTCAGTCAGTTGAGCATCTGACTTTGGCTCAGGTCATGATCTTGCAGTTCATGAGTTCAAGCCCGGCATCAGAGCCTAGAGCCTGCTTTGGATTCTGGTCTCCCTCTCTCTCTCTGCCCCTCCCCTGATCATGTTCTGTCTCTCTCTGTCTCAAAAATAAGTAAACATTAAAAAAAATTTTTTTTTAAAGAGCAGGGGGGCACCTAGACACTCGGTTGGGCATCCAACTCTTGGTTTTCAACTCAGGTCATGATCTCACAGTCTGTGAGCTTAAGCCCCACACTGGGCTCTGCACTAACAGCACAGAGCCTGCTTGAGATTCTCTCTCTGCCCCTCCTCTGCTGTCTTGCTCTCTCTTAAAATAAATAAATAAATAAATAAATAAATAAATAAATAAATAAATAATTTTTTTAAAACATTAAAGAGGAGACTGTGAGAAAAATTTTGTCCTGGTTTACACATTTTTAGAGTATTTATTATAATAGCAAGAACAATAATAAAACAAATTTGTAGAATCATTTCCATTTGCAAAAATGCTTATAGTATACAGATCATAGCACCTGTGGAAGATGATACTGCGCTGACATTCCTGTCTAGATTTGTTGATTTCTCTTAAATTCTAGAGTGTCCGTATGATTTTAAAGTTATTCAGGAAGTTATTTTGACATTATATTTCTGCTATTAACATTGATACAGTACACTCATTAAAATAAACATTAGGTTAAACCCAAACCCTCTTCAAGTTTAAAGAACACAAAGAGCTGTAAAAGTCACAGCAGAAAAAATATGGTTAACTATATTTTTAATTTTTGTAATTAATCAACCTATTTAACAGACACCACAGGAAAAAAAGTCATCAGATTACCGCAAATCACTTTTAAAACTATACTACTTTTGTTAAATCACAAGATTGAAGTCTTAAGAAATTATGTTTGAGTAACAAGACTCATAGTTATTTTAATGAGTCATGTATTTCTGGGACTAGGTGGAATGGAAAAAGCAAATAGAAAGACATCATTTAGAGGGCATTACTGGCTGATTTGTCCTTTTGTAGTACACCTCCGAGACCAACACGCAGCCCTCTATCTACCATAGATTTCTTCTATCAGCAGAAACTCCTTGTAATCAGGAATATCCTGGCTTGATTCACCAAAAAAGAATGGATTGCAGGATTTTTTTTTAAGTATTTCAGAGTTCATGCTATCAATCTCCCTGACTCAGCCTCTTTTGAAAAGTCTCCAAAGATTCTTAAAACTCTGCTTATAACCTGTGGACATGCTTTTCTCATTCAAAGAATTAAAAACACTGTTTCTTAAGACCCATTTTCTTTGCCAACATCCCATCTTATCACAACACATAATTATAAATATATTCTTTTCCCATTACTCTTCTATTTATGTCCTTCTTCAGACATTCTGGTAATTATGCTAGAAGGAACCAGAAAAACATGTTAACAGTATAATAAGTATCATGTAAAAACATAAAAATAATCATAGGCTATTTGTACATAAGATATAGGTTATGTATTATTATGGATAAAGTGGGAATCAGTTTTACTCAAGCTGCTTTGGATTGGCTTTTCTTCCTTATTTTGTGGCAATGTATAATAAAGCAATAAGCTGTCTTAATGTATTTTATCATCCTATTTCTTAATTGCAACATTTGTGCTATTTTATTTTTCAAGTTAAAACACAACCACTTTAACCCCAGTAGACACATTGTTCTAAGTAATGTGTATTAGTAATGATTTTAAAAATATATGAACAATGGTATTTTACAGCTGGAGATTCTTGTGTTGTTATCATCACTACAATAGTAATCTTCTTGAATTATTGTTCAATTCTTTAGAGATGTTGAATATATGTACACATTCTTCTAGACTGTCATTTAGCTGTCAGTCTCAAAATATCAGTGTTTTAAAGGGTAAGTAAGAAACCAGACAAAGGTGCTATAAGATAGAGGCATTGGTGCCTGGGGGCACACACACCCTCTGTGTACTTTTCATCACCTGTTGTGCTGACTACTGCGTGTTTAATCAAGCTTGCAGCTCATATATAAAAAAGTAAATATTTATAGTGAGCACAGTAGTCCCTTCAAAGCAAAAAGGGGTCAGATTTATGAACCCTCAAGATAGCCGAAATTATTGGTTTTGAAATGAAGATTGTTTTGTGCAACCAAGGTCACAACTGAACCTATCACAGCATAACGTCCACTAGAAGCTCTTCACTGTCTCACTCCCCTACAGTTCATATTTTGTTTCATCCTATGGTGAATAGTAGGATGATGGTGTGTGGATATGCCACTTCCTCCTTCAAGATATTAAATGTTCTCTAATTTTATGATTTAGTGGACTTGGTCTTCTTCTTATGTAAAATAATGATGTAGACTAATCTCAATGCTTCAGAGATGGAAATGGTTTCAGAAAATGTCATTTAACTTATTTGCAGAGGAAAGTAAGTATTAAATAATACCCCTTCTCAGAATCACAGGATTATGTATAACTTGTCTGCCAATAAAAACCAAGAAACAGGTGAGTCAGCCTCCCTCTCAAATATTATGCTTCATATGCTCTCTTAAAAAAAGATGCAGGAGTACAGCTTTATGATCTATATTTATTTCCTTTCATTTCTTTTTTTTAATTCCCTTCATGTATTTAGAGAGGAAATGTATTCAAAAGGAAATTCACGTAATCTAAAATTTGATGTAGGAACTAATTGTTAGAATAGGTATAATGTACTCTAGTGCATTACATGGTCTACTATACTTTCCCCCGCTCCAGTCCTGGAATTAACCACTTCTCCAAGGAGCCCTGATGCCCTTCATTGAATAATAATACTTAAAAACCTAGATCTGGATGCTGGGTGTGCTCGTTGCTACAGGGGCATCACTGTTTATAAGCTCTTTAAGGTGACAGAGCAATGAAATATCTGAAAATGCTAACCTATATATCTGCACGCATCTATATTTATTTCTGTACATATGTGTTTGGATACATACACATATGTATGTTTACATCTACCGATCTACCTACATATCTATCTATCCATCTATCTACCTACCTACCTACCTTTGTGTGTGTGTGTGTGTGTGTGTGTGTGTCCAACCGTCTGTCTCTCTCTCTCTCTCTCTCTCTCTCTCTCTGGCTATTATCTCTTCCTATTGACAACTTCAGTCTAACCCAGCACCAAAATTTTAACCTCCTCTATTATTTAGAATTCCTCACAGTAAAAATTGTGAATGTCAATATCTAAAATATATGCTTATTTGCTGGACCCTAGCATACATACCTTAAAATGTACCAAGCCACAGCCCTGTGAGAAACAATTTTGCCAACAACACGACATTGGGTTCTTTTCATCTTTTGCTTCACAATATCCGGTTAAATGCTATTTGCCAAAGTTACTTGGGACGCGTCCCTTCTTCCAACCCACTTTACTGTGTTTATGAGATTTGTTGGTAATTTAAATTTGTTTCCTACAATCTGCATTCCTTGTTGGATTCCTCTGTGTGTGACAGAATATGCTTTTTGAGGTATACAGTTGTTTGAGTTTTGAGTCATGTATCCAATACTACATTTCCTTATAGAAGACTCTCATCATCCAAAATATCCTCCACACTTCTCATTTATAGTCAACCACATCCCTAAACCCTCAAATCCTGGCAAATATTGATCTGTTTTCCATTCCTCTAGTGCTCCCTTTTCCAGATTGTCACATAAATAAATTCAAGACTGTGAAACCTTATGAATAAACCTTCTTTTACTTAGTAGAATGCATTTAAAACTTATCCAAGTTGTTGCATGAATCAATAGTTGTATCTTTTTATTGCTGAATAGTAGTCTGTTGAATGAATGTACCATAATTTGTTTATTCATTCAGTTTGAAAGAGACCTGGGTTGTTTCCAGCTTTTACCAGTTGCAAATAAAACTTCTATGAAAACTCAAGGTTTTTGTGTGAAGATAAGTTTCCATTTCTTTCAGATAATGATCTAGGGGTGGAATTGCCAGGTTATATGGTAAGAGTATGTTTAACTTTATAAGAAACTGCCAAACTGTTTCTCCAAAATGGCTGTACAATTTTGCATACCACTGACAACATTTTGCAGCAGTATCTCATTGTAGTTTTACTTTGTATTTTTAATGTATTATGATATTACTAGTTTTTCATATACTTACTTACTATACCTTCATTGGGAATATGTCTTCCATAAGGCTTAACTATTTTTTACTTCAGGTTTTTTTGTTGATCTCTTATTGGTCTTTATATATTTTGAACAAAGGTTTTTACAAAAAAGGTGATTTACAAATATTTTCTCTGACTCTATGACTTATCTTCTCATTCTTTTAAGAGTGTTTTTCACAGATTACAAGTTTTCAACTTTGACAAAGCCCCATGTATTTTTTAAATTTTTTTTAACGTTTTGTGTATTTTTAAGAGACAGAGAGAGATAGAATATAAGCAGGGGAGGGGCAGAGAAAGGGGGGAGACACAGAATCCAAAGCAGGTTTCAGGCTGTGACCTGTCAGCACAGAGCCCGATGTGGGGCTCAAACCCACAAACCATGAGATCATGACCTGAGCCAAGGTCAGAGGCCCAACCGACTGAGACACCCAGGTACCCCCCCACACAATATATTTTTTTCTTTATAGATTATATTTCTGTTGTCGTGGCTAAAAATTGTTTTATTAACCCAAAGTCATGCCGATTTTCTCCTATTTTTATACAGATATTTTCTTCCAGATAATATTTTCTTCCAGATATTTTATACAATTTTCTTCCAGATATTTTATACAATTACATTAATATTTAGGGCTATGATCAATTTGGGGTTAATTTTTGTGTAAGGTGTGTAAGGTCAAGCTTTATTTTTTTTCATATGGACATCAGCTTTTAAAGGACAATTTCTTGGAAAAACTATTCTTTCTCCATCGAATTACTTTACAACTTTGTCAAAAGCTATTTGTCTATATTTATGCAGCTCTATTGTCAGATTGCCTATTCTATCCCATTGATCTCTTTTTCTACAACATTAGCCAACACCACACTATCATTACTACTGTGGCTTTGTAACAATTCTTAAAATCAGCATTATTCTTCCATTTTTTTTTTTCAAATTTGTTTCAGTTGTTCTAGGTCCTTTGCATTTCCATTGGCAATTTAGAATCCAATTATTCAAATCTACATAAAATGCTGCTGGGCTTTTTATTGGGATTGTATTAAATCCACAGGCCAATTTGGGGAGAATTGACATCTTAACAATATTAAGTTTTTCAGCCATGAAAATAGTATATATATCTCCATTAAGTTATGTCTTCTTTAATTATTGTCAAGTGTGTTTTGTTTCTTTTGTCCAATATATATGCTTTTTAAAAAAATTTAATTCTAGTGTAGTTAACATACAGTGTTATATTAGTTTCAAGTGTACAATATGGTGCTTTAACAATTCTATATATAACTCAGTGTTCATCAAGATAAGTATACCCTTAATCTGCTTATCTATTTTACCCATCACCCACCCAACCTCTCCACTGGTAACTATCAGTTTGTTCTCTATAGGTAAGGGTCTGTTTCGTGGTTTCTTGGTTTGTCTCTCTCTCTCTTTTTTTTTCCTTTGTTCATTTATTTTGTTTCTTGGATTCCACAAATAAATGAAACCATATGGCATCTGTCTTTCTCTGACTGGCTTATTTTGCTTAGGGTTATATTCTCTAGATCCATCCATGTTGTTGCAAATGGCAACATTTCATTAATTTTTTCTCTGTTTCTTCTTGCTTTTATTTTTTTTTGTTTCAAGTTTTTATTTAATTCTAGTTAGCTAACATATAGTGTAATATTGGTTTCAGGAGTACAATTTAGTGATTCATCACTTACATATAACACACAGTGCTCATCACAAGTGCCCTTCTTAATACCCAGCACCCATTTAGCCCATCCCCCACCCACCTCCATTCCATCAACCTTCAGTTTGTTCTCTATAGTTACCAGTCCCTTATGGTTTCCCTCTCTCTCTCTTTTTTCTCCCACCTTCCCCTCTGTTCATCTGTTTTGTTCAACTGTTCTGTTTCTTAAATTCCACATATGAGTGAAATCATGAATTTCATCTTTTCTTATGGTTGAATAATGTTCCATTGTATATATACATATATACATACATTGTATATACATTGTACATATACATATATACATATACATATATATACATATATACATATACATATATATATATACGTATATATGTATATGTATATATATCTCGCATCTTCTTTATCCATTCATCTATTGATGGGCACTTGGGCTGCTTCCATAGTCTGGCTATTGTTAAATAATGCTGTAATTAATTAATGCTGTAATTAATATAGGGGGTTCATATATTCCTTTCAACTAATGTCTTTGTATTCTTTGGGTAAATACCCACTAGTGTGATTACTGGATCATTTGATAATTCTATTGTTAATTTTTTAATGAACCTTCATACTGTCTTACACAGTGGTGGTACCAGTTTACATTCCCACCAAAGTTGTACGAGGTTTCTATTTTCTCCACATCCTGACCAACACAAGTTTCTTGTATTGCTGATTTCAGCCATTCTGACAGGTGTGAGGTGGCATCTCACTGTGGTTTTGATTTGTATTTCCCTGATGATGAGTGATGGTGAGCACCCGTTCATATGTCTGTTGGCATTTGAATTTGTTCTTTGGAGAAATGTCTGTTCAGGTGTTCTGTCCATTGTTTAACTAGATTGTTTTTGGGGTGTTTAGTTGTGTACATTCTTTATATATTTTAGATAGTAACTTTTTATCAGATATGTCATTTGCAAATATCCTCTTGCATTCAGTAAGTTGTCTTTTAATTTTGTTGGTTGTTTCCTTTGATGTGCAGAAACTTTTTATGTTGATATAATCCCAATACTTTAATTTTGTTTTGTTTCCCTTGTCTCAGGACACATATACAGAAAAATACTGTTATGGCCAATGTCAGAGAAATTACTGCCAATGCTCTTTTATGATTTTTATGGTTTCAGGTCTCACATTTAGGTCTTTAAACTAGTTTGAGTTTATTTTTGTGTACGGTGTCATGAAGTAGTCCAGTTTCATTCTTTCACCTGTATTTGTCTAGTTTTCCCAATACCATTTGTCAAAGAGACTGTCTTTTCCCCAGTGCACATCCTTACTTCTTTTGTCAAAGATTAATTGACTATGAAATCTTAGGTTTATTTCTGGGCTTTCCGTTCTGTTCTATTGATCAATGTGTCTATTTTTGTGCCAGTACCATATTGCTTTCATTACTATAGCTTTGTAATATTATTTGAAATCTGGAATTGTGATACCTCTAGCTTTGTTTTTCTTTCTTAAGATTGATTTGGCTATTTGGGGTGTTTTGTAGTTCCATACAAATTTTAGGATCATTTGTTCTAGTTCTGTGAAAAATGCTATTGGTATTTTGATATGGATTGCATTAAATCTGTAGATTGTTTTGGGTAGTATGGACATTTTGATAGTATTTATTCCTCTCATCAATGAAAATGGAATGTCTTTCCATATGCTTGCGTTGTCTTCAACTTCTTTCATTAATGTTTTATAATTTTCATAGTTTACATCATGAGTTTACATCTCTCTCTCTCAAAAAATGAATAAACGTCAAAAAAAATTTTAAAAATAAAACAAAGAAGTTGCTTTCTAAAAAGTAATAATTAAATTTCTAAAAAGTTGCTTTCTCTTTCAAGTTTGTTGGGATTTTACACATGAATGAATGTTATACTTGTTGAAAGTTTTTACAGCATGTTTTGATGATCATATGGGTTTTCTTCTTAGTTTATTAATGTGATTATATAAATTGATTAATTTTTGAATGTCAAATCAGCTATGCATACCTGGAATAAACATCACTTGGTCATGCTACGTTATTCTTTTTACACATTCTTTGCATTGAATTTTCTTACATTAGGTTGTGTATTTTTGCATCATTGTCCATAAGGATTACTGTTCTATAAGTTTTATTTCTTGTATGTTGGGGGCTTTTTGGTACTAGTGTAATTACAACTTCATACAATGAGTTAGAAAGTGTTATCTTCTGTTTACTATAAGATTCAGTAACATTGGTTACTATTTATTCCTTGAGTGGTTGGTAGAAATCACCAGTAAAATTATGTCCCTGAAGTTCTTTTCCTTGTCTAACTGAATTCAATTTCTTCAACAGATATCAGGCATTTTATATTATTTGTTTTTCTTGAGTGAGTTTTGATAGTTTTTGTCTGTCAAGGAATTCAAATTGTCATATTTATTGGCATAGAATTGCTCACAGCATTCCTTTTGATAGTGATTTCCTCAGATATTTTCATATTTATATTTTGTATCTTCTCTATTTTTCTTTGTTAGTCTGGCTAGAGTTTTATCAATTTTATTGTTGTTCAAAGAATAAACTTATGTTTTCATTTATTTTCTTTGTTTTTCTGCTTAAATTTTATGTATTTCTATTCTTGTCTTTGTTACTTCCTACTTTCTGCTTGCTTTGAGTATAATTTTCTATTATTTTTAAATTTCTTATAATAAAAGCTTAAAATTTTTATTTGAGAACTTTCTTTTGTTTTAACATATGCATTTAATGCTATTAATTTTTGTTTAAGTGCTGAAAAAAATTGACTTTTGTAGATGCCAAACTTGCATGTTGAATGTAGATCGATGACTTTGTTTCTCTAGTCTTTGATAGGGAAAAATTCCATATGGTCTTGAAAGCTGCTAAGATGTGTGATTATCTTCTGAATGTTTCACAATATAAACAGTTTTAGATCAATAATATTTTAAAGCATTTATTATGAATTTATAGATTTCTAAGATACATAAGAAATGGGAAAATATTATAAATATGTATGTGGGTACCTAAAAGACTACAAGTTTTAATATTTTACAACTCTAATTTTGTATCAAAATGATTCTTGAAAATGATAGTGTCCCGTGACACTCTCATAAGAACAATTAAAACCTAGGTGGGATTATAGGTTGAAGTTAATGATGATAATGGAGAAGAGGTGGAAGAGGAATAAGATTAATAATAATGACTACTGACTGTAATATATCTCATTAATCTTCATAACAACTCAAGAGAAATCAAGCCAGCCTTACTCTAGTGAGATCTATGTGTTCATCAACAAGGGAAAGAAAGAGAAGGTCCTAACTTTTACTGGTTACCTTTTATATTTTACAATATCCAGAGACTATAATTATCAGATGCTTCCTAGTTATATATTAGAATGATATTTGTTTTAATTTTTCACTTACTTGATATATGTATGTTTCTTTTCATGCCCCCTTCCTCTACTCAGGAATATGATAATAGAGAACAAAGATGCATTAGATAGAGAGATGGAGGTGTTTAAATCAGTGGCATAAAGCAATGACTTCACGCAGTTTCTAGAAGAGTTAACACTCCACATTAGGTGGGGGACCTCATAACTTCTCTCTGGAGAGTCATCAAAAGACAGAGTATACTATGAAATCATTGCCATATCAGTATTCTTTCACATGGACCCCACTGGCAATGGCATAAGCAGGCCAATCAAAAAGAGAAGGTATGGATTTACTTGATTAATAATGAAAGATTGAAGGGGTAACCGAGTGGTTCAGTTGGTTGGTTAAGCGTCTAACTTTGGCTCAGGTCATGATCTCATAGTTCCTGAGTTCTAGTCCCGCATTGGGCTCTGTGCTGACAGCTCAGAGCCTGGATCCTGCTTCAGATTCTGTGTCTCCTTCTCTCTCTCAGCCCCTCCCCTGCTCATGCTCTGTCTCTCTCTCACTCTCTCTCTCAAAAATAAAGAAACATTAAAAAAATTATTTTTAAATGAAAGATTGAATAAGCCAATTTGATGTAAAATAAAAAAGGAGGAACAAAGCTTTGTAATTGGTAGTCAAAATGGCTATTAATTTGTTTCACTTCTCATTATTAAATATTTCTTTGAGAATGAAATATAGACTGAGAAAGTCAATTAAGAGAGGTAATGGGGTGAAACAGAACAAAGAATTTCAGTGAAAAATACAAAGCAACTTAAGCTTTAGAGTTTTTTTTAAATGAATATCTCTGACACGTTATTAATATAAATTAATGCACTATTATATTATTCATCCTTTGTTTAACAGGTATTTTTGGAAAACAGCAGAATAATTTTTCAGGTAGTTCAATTAAGTTTGAGTTATTAATTAGAAACAATTATATATGTGGCTTTTTTTATTCTTACACTGTCCTTTTAAACTCTATAGGGTTAGTTTCCCATATAGGTCCTGTCTTAGCTTACTCAGAGTGCTATAAGAAAATGTAATGAATTGGGTACCTTAACAAAACAGACATTTATTTCTCACAGTTCTAAAGACTAGGAAGTTCAAGATCAAGGTGACAGCAGATTCATATCTGGTGAGAGCCCTCTTTCCTGGCTTGCAGAAGGCTATCTTTGAGTCTTCACAAGGTAGAGAGAAACTCTGTCTTGGTCTCTTTTTCTTCTTACAAGGATATTTAATCCCATCCTGGGGACCCCACACTTAGTGCCTTAACTAAATCTAATTATCTCTCAAAGCCTCTACCTCCAAATGTCATTAAGTTGGGGATTAGGGCTTCATCATATGAATTTGGGACAGGCAAAATTCAGTTCATAGGTGACATCATGACTTTATTACTCTTACCTAATTAAATATTAATAAGTCACTTCACTCACAAAAATTTATAGAAATTAAAAAATGTCTATGTGCAATGCAAAAATTTTGAATATTTCTTTTTGATTAAAGCTTCTCTCCCTCACCTGCTCCTGCCAGCTTCAGGACATTAGTAAAAATCCTCCATTAGTAAAAAGATCAAGATTGACTCTTTTATCCTTCTTTGGATCAGTCTTTCACACCTGAGAGCAGTCTAACGGGCTTTCAATATCTCCAGGATTAGGGAAGGGTGAGTATGTAGGGGAAATGTTCAGGAATATCTTTGGTTTTATTTAACAGGTATTTTAGTCACATAGCACTGATGCTCTCTGGCCATGGAAGATGTTTCTTTGGAATCACAGTAGGTTTTTAGGCTACCTCTCATTGCCAGGAATCTTCTCCTGATTTATCAGTCTGCTCTTAAGAGTTCCTAACAGTCCTTCTGAGGGAAGATTTGGAGCCAGATCCTTGAAAATGACTTACTGACTAACTCTTCCTATTTTGTGTCTCTCAATTGGCCCATGATAAACACTCAAGACATCCTATGTCCCAACAAACTCTGGGAGCATGACAAACTCTGAAAATACAATAAATTCTTGGAGTTCAGGCATTCATTGTGAAGCCACCCCTCCTCACTTAAAACAGCTAGTTAGTTATCCATGCAGTCTACCCTTAGCCTTTCCCAGTGTGAATCCACTGTGTTCCCCAAACTCCGCGAACATATATTAAGTTCTCTATGTGGTCTCCTTAATGATTACATTACCATCCAGCTTTCACCTCACTTCCCATAGCATGACAGAAAGGCCTCACAGAGACTATCACTTCTACCCCAATAAATCCCATCTATAGTTTTAAATTGAGCCTATTCAATCCCTCAAGGTTGGTGAGTGGCTAAGTGTTACAAAACTAGTCTCTAGAATCTTCCTTGCAAAAGCCACCCAGCTGGTTTATCCTTCACTTTGGAATGTGGATGCACTTGGCAGCTAATGTTTAGCCAGCAGGTTAGAGCTTCAATGGAAACTGAATTATAAAGGGAACAAAGTTAAAATCCTGCTATAGTGCTATATAAACTTTTTGCCATTTTTTTCTATTATTTGTCTATCAAATGAATATTTCTGTCAGCCCTCACTTTCCAAAAAGGAGATTAATATATGTCTTTGTGGAGCAACTCATAACTGATTCCTATTCAACACACCATATTTATTTGGCACAGAGTTTCCTTTTGATATAAGATACCCTATGAGTGTTAATGAAGTTTAGTCCCTTTAGCATATGTTCTCAATATTTGTAAATTATCTAAATACTAGTACTGCTTTAGTTCTTACATTTAACTATTACATTTTTTTTAATGAAGAGAAGTGATGTAAAACATTCCAAATGCAATTTAAAACAAAAAATGGAATTGTACTTGAATAGATATTACAAAAATTTTAGGTGCATTACCAATGCTTCAAAGTACAAAAATAAGTTGTGTATTATATTAAAAAGTAAAATAACAAGATTGGATTCCCCCTTTATGTGGATGGTAATCATTTCCTGAATCAATCCTGGTATCATTTTGGCAAATGATTGATAGATTACTTTAAAAATTAAAAAAAGTGGTGGGGCACCTTACCATATAATTTAGTGACCATCAATATTTTCTGAATCATCTTTTACTTCCTAAACATTTGATGACTTCTGAGATATATAGTTCACCATGAAATCATTCATTGGTATTTATCAGAATATTGACGAACTTTTATGAGTAAAAGCATAATAAAATTTAAGTCCAATGTCCTTATAAAACCAAGTACTAATAAGAAATTAAAAATTACATTAAAATACTTTACACACTTTGTAAGTATTTCAGCTATTAATAAAATTAGCTAGGATATCTCACTTATCTTGGATTCCTGACTCTAATGCCATCAATGCATTTCATTAACGAAGTAGAAAGCTGTGAACCAAATTGACATAAAACCAGTCAAGATACAATGTGCTTCCTTTGTCCCCTTCATCCCCAGAGCAAAACATGGCTAGATGTGCAACTATTGTCTATAAAGAAAACTTCTGATAATGAATGTCTTCCACCTTTATTATGATACCATTTTCTTCATTTTTTCTTTCTTTTTCTTGTTTGTAGATATTTGTACATCTTGACTCACACTAAACATAATAAAATGCCATGTAGGACATTGATTTAAAACCGTTCAAAGCAAATATTACCCTAAAGAATCTGGCTATTACTTTAATTCTGCATTAGATATTAGTCACTTACATATATACACATATATGTGTGTATAAAGATTATTTCCAAAATTCTAAAACTTTTGTTTGGGTTAAATTTCTTTTAATACAGAAATATAAATGTTCCTTATTCTGTAGGTAACGACCTTACTTATGGATTACCCAGTCAAGATTTTATTTAGCAGCAAACTGGCTTTTCCTAAAATCATATTCGCTTCCTTTAGTTAATATTAACTCAGAGAAAGGAAAAAATGTAAAACCAGCTAGAACCAAGAATTAATACAAAGGTAAATTTGGTTGGCAATAGAACACCATATTTTCCAGAGTTGTCTTTCATTGTCCTAAAAGGAAATAAAATGGTAGGCAAAAGAGATGCCATTCTTTTTCTCATTACCATTTCAAAAACATATGGTTCACTTGATAACATTATCATTGATTTTTCTGTTAAAAGCTAAAGAAATTTTAATTACTGGGAGGCTGATTCCATTTGTGAAACAGATTACTGTGCTTTTTTTTTTTTTT
>NC_064811.1:141735752-141761229 GCF_023721935.1 Panthera uncia
TGCCTTTTAGTTTTGTTGGTTGTTTCCTTTGCTGTGCAGAAGCTTTTTATCTTCATAAGGTCCCAGTAATTCACTTTTGCTTTTAATTCCCTTGCCTTTGGGGATGTGCCGAGTAAGAGATTGCTACGGCTGAGGTCAGAGAGGTCTTTTCCTGCTTTCTCCTCTAAGGTTTTGATGGTTTCCTGTCTCACATTCAGGTCCTTTATCCATTTTGAGTTTATTTTTGTGAATGGTGTGAGAAAGTGGTCTAGTTTCAGCCTTCTGCATGTTGCTGTCCAGTTCTCCCAGCACCATTTGTTAAAGAGACTGTCTTTTTTCCATTGGATGTTCTTTCCTGCTTTGTCAAAGATGAGTTGGCCATACGTTTGTGGGTCTAGTTCTGGGGTTTCTATTCTATTCCATTGGTCTATGTGTCTGTTTTTATGCCAATACCATGCTGTCTTGATGATGACAGCTTTGTAGTAGAGGCTAAATTCTGGGATTGTGATGCCTCCTGCTTTGGTCTTCTTCTTCAAAATTACTTTGGCTATTCGGGGCCTTTTGTGGTTCCATATGAATTTTAGGATTGCTTGTTCTAGTTTCGAGAAGAATGCTGGTGCAATTTTGATTGGGATTGCATTGAATGTGTAGATAGCTTTGGGTAGTATTGACATTTTGACAATATTTATTCTTCCAATCCATGAGCATGGAATGTCTTTCCATTTCTTTATGTCTTCTTCAATTACCTGCATAAGCTTTCTATAGTTTTCAGCATACAGATCTTTTACATCTTTGGTTAGATTTATTCCTAGGTATTTTATGCTTCTTGGTGCAATTGTGAATGGGATCAGTTTCTTCATTTGTCTTTCTGTTGCTTCATTGTTAGTGTATAAGAATGCAACTGATTTCTGCACATTGATTTTGTATCCTGCAACTTTGCTGAATTCATGGATCAGTTCTAGCAGACTTTTGGTGGAGTCTATCGGATTTTCCATGTATAATATCATGTCATCTGCAAAAAGCGAAAGCTTGACTTCATCTTTGCCAATTTTGATGCCTTTGATTTCCTTTTGTTGTCTGATTGCTGATGCTAGAACTTCCAGCACTATATTGAACAACAGCGGTGACAGTGGGCATCCCTGTCGTGTTCCTGATCTCAGGGAAAAAGCTCTCAGTTTTTCCCCGTTGAGGATGATGTTAGCTGTGGGCTTTTCATAAATGGCCTTTATGATCTTTAAGTATGTTCCTTCTATCCCGACTTTCTCAAGGGTTTTTATTAAGAAAGGGTGCTGGATTTTGTCAAAGGCCTTTTCTGCATCGATTGGCAGGATCATATGGTTCTTCTCTTTTTTTTTGTTAATGTGATGTATCACGTTGATCGATTTGCGAATGTTGAACCAGCCCTGCATCCCAGGAATGAATCCCACTTGATCATGGTGAATAATTCTTTTTATATGCTGTTGAATTCGATTTGCTAGTATCTTATTAAGAATTTTTGCATCCATATTCATCAGGGATATTGGCCTGTAGTTCTCTTTTTTTACTGGGTCTCTGTCTGGTTTAGGAATCAAAGTAATACTGGCTTCATAGAATGAGTCTGGAAGTTTTCCTTCCCTTTCTATTTCTTGGAATAGCTTGAGAAGGATAGGTATTATCTCTGCTTTAAATGTCTGGTAGAACTCCCCTGGGAAGCCATCTGGTCCTGGACTCTTATTTGTTGGGAGATTTTTGATAACCGATTCAATTTCTTCGCTGGTTATGGGTCTGTTCAAGCTTTCTATTTCCTCCTGATTGAGTTTTGGAAGAGTGTGGGTGTTTAGAAATTTGTCCATTTCTTCCAGGTTGTCCAATTTGCTGGCATATAATTTTTCATAGTATTCCCTGATAATTGTTTGTATCTCTGAGGGATTGGTTGTAATCATTCCATTTTCATTCATGATTTTATCTATTTGGGTCATCTCCCTTTTCTTTTTGAGAAGCCTGGCTAGAGGTTTGTCAATTTTGTTTATTTTTTCAAAAAACCAACTCTTGGTTTCGTTGATCTGCTCTACAGTTTTTTTAGATTCTATATTGTTTATTTCTGCTCTGATCTTTATTATTTCTCTTCTTCTGCTGGGTTTAGGCTGCCTTTGCTGTTCTGCTTCTATTTCCTTTAGGTGTGCTGTTAGGTTTTGTATTTGGGATTTTTCTTGTTTCTTGAGATAGGCCTGGATTGCAATGTATTTTCCTCTCAGGACTGCCTTCACTGCATCCCAAAGCGTTTGGATTGTTGTATTTTCATTTTCGTTTGTTTCCATATATATTTTAATTTCTTCTCTAATTGCCTGGTTGACCCACTCATTCGTTAGTAGGGTGTTCTTTAACCTCCATGCTTTTGGAGGTTTTCCAGACTTTTTCCTGTGGTTGATTTTAAGCTTCATAGCATTGTGGTCTGAAAGTATGCATGGTATAATTTCAATTCTTGTAAACTTATGAAGGGCTGTTTTGTGACCCAGTATATGATCTATCTTGGAGAATGTTCCATGTGCACTCGAGAAGAAAGTATATTCTGTTGCTTTGGGATGCAGAGTTCTAAATATATCTGTCAAGTCCATCTGATCCAATGTATCATTCAGGGCCCTTGTTTCTTTATTGACTGTGTGTCTAGATGATCTATCCATTTCTGTAAGTGGGGTGTTAAAGTCCCCTGCAATGACCACATTCTTATCAATAAGGTTGCTTATGTTTATGAGTAATTGTTTTATATATCTGGGGGCTCGGGTATTTGGCGCATAGACATTTATAATAGTTAGCTCTTCCTGGTGGATAGACCCTGTGATTATTATATAATGCCCTTCTTCATCTCTTGTTACAGCCTTTAATTTAAAGTCTAGTTTGTCTGATATAAGTATGGCTACTCCAGCTTTCTTTTGGCTTCCAGGAGCATGATAAATAGTTCTCCATCCCCTCACTCTCAATCTAAAGGTGTCCTCAGATCTAAGATGAGTCTCTTGTAGACAGCAAATAGATGGGTCTTGTTTTTTTATCCATTCTGATACCCTATGTCTTTTAGTTGGCGCATTTAATCCATTTACATTCAGTGTTATTATAGAAAGATATGGGTTTAGAGTCATTGTGATGTCTGTATGTTTTATGTTTGTAGTGATGTCTCTGGTACTTTGTCTCACAGGATCCCCCTTAGGATCTCTTGTAGGGCTGGTTTCGTGGTGACAAATTCCTTCAGTTTTTGTTTGTTTGGGAAGACCTTTATCTCTCCTTCTATTCTAAATGACAGACTTGCTGGATAAAGGATTCTCGGCTGCATATTTTTTCTGTTTAGCACACTGTAGATATCGTGCCAAGCCTTTCTGGCCTGCCAAGTTTCAAAGGAGAGATCAGTCACGAGTCTTATAGGTCTCCCTTTATATGTGAGGGCACGTTTATCCCTTGCTGCTTTCAGAATTTTCTCTTTATCCTTGTATTTTGCCAGTTTCACTATGATATGTCGTGCAGAGGATCGATTCAAGTTACGTCTGAAGGGAGTTCTCTGTGCCTCTTGGATTTCAATGCCTTTTTCCTTCCCCAGTTCAGGGAAGTTCTCAGCTATAATTTGTTCAAGTACCCCTTCAGCACCTTTCCCTCTCTCTTCCTCCTCTGGGATACCAATTATGCGTATATTATTTTTTTTTAGTGTATCACTTAGTTCTCTAATTTTCCCCTCATACTCCTGGATTTTTTTATCTCTCTTTCTTTCAGCTTCCTCTTTCTCCATAACTTTATCTTCTAGTTCACCTATTCTCTCCTCTGCCTCTTCAAGCCGAGCCATTGTGGTTTCCATTTTGTTTTGCATTTCGTTTAAAGCGTTTTTCAACTCCTCGTGACTGTTCCTTAGTCCCTCGATCTTTATGGCAAGAGATTCTCTGCTGTCCTGTATACTGTTTTCAAGCCCAGCGATTAATTTTATGACTATTATTCTAAATTCACTTTCTGTTATATTATTTAAATCCTTTTTGATCAGTTCATTAGCTGTTGTTATTTCCTGGAGATTCTTCTGAGGGGAATTCTTCCGTTTGGTCATTTTGGAGAGTCCCTGGCGTGGTGAGGACCTGCAGTGCACTTCCCTTGTGCTGTGGTGTATAACTGGAGTTAGTGGGCGGGGCCGCAGTCCGACCCGATGTCTGCCCCCAGCCCACTGCTGGGGCCACAGTCAGACTGGTGTGTGCCTTCTCTTCCCCTCTCCTAGGGGCGGGATTCACTGTGGGGTGGCGTGTCCCGTCTGGGCTACTTGCACACTGCCAGGCTTGTGTTGCTGGGGATCTGGCGTATTAGCTGGGGTGGGTAGGCAAGGTGCACGGGGGGTGGAGGGGCAGGCTTAGCTCGCTTCTCCTTAGGTGATCCACTTCAGGAGGAGCCCTGTGGCAGCGGGAGGGAGTCAGATCCGCTGCCGGAGGTTTGGCTCCGCAGAAGCACAGAGTTGGGTGTTTGCGCGGAGCGAGCAAGTTCCCTGGCAGGAACTGGTTCCCTTTGGGATTTTGGCTGGGGGATGGGCGGGGGAGATGGCGCTGGCGCCTTTGTTCCCCGCCAAGCTGAGCTCTGCCGTCGGGGGGCTCAGCAGCTCTCCCTCCCTTTGTCCTCCAGCCTTCCCGCTTTCCGCGCAGAGCTGTTAACTTATGACCTCCCAGACGCTAAGTCGCGCTTGCTGTCGGAACACAGTCTGTCCGGCCCCTCCGCTTTTGCCAGCCCGACTCGGGGGCTCTGCTTGGCCGGCGAGCCGCCCCTCCGCCCCGGCTCCCTCCCGCCAGTCCGTGGAGCGAGCACCGCCTCGCCGCCCTTCCTACCCTCTTCCGTGGGCCTCTCGTCTGCGCTTGACTCCGGAGACTCCCTTCTGCTAATCCTCTGGCGGTTTTCTGGGTTCTTTAGGCAGGTGTAGGTGGAATCTCCAGATTACTGTGCTTTGAGAATACAGGTAACTAACCTCTCTAAAAATATCAAATTAAAGGCAAATTGTTGAAATTTTAGAATCACTACTCATATAAGAGCTGAAACATCATTTTGTAGAAGTTTTTTTTTTAATAAATCCAGTTCTTGGGGTGCCTGGGTGGCTGAGTTGGTTAAGCGACCGACTTTGGCTCAGGTCATGATCTCGCAGTTTGTGAGTTCAAGCCCCGCGTCGGGCTCTGTGCTGTCAGCTCGGAGCCTGGAGCCTACTTTAGATTCCATGTCTCCCCCTCTCTCAACCCCTCCCCTGCTCACACTCTGTGTCTCTCTGTCTCTCAATAATAAATAAACGTTAAATTTTTTTTTTTAATCCAGGTCTTCACACATTAAATATGAACATAATTTCTATTTTAAGAAGGAAATCCTGGACTGTATGTGTTCCATGAATATGAGCAATCACTTAGATCCTATACTGACTGTGCTTCTCCTTTAACCTTCCAAAAATGTTACTATGTTTTATGCCCTCTAGATTACATTATATGCATTAGAAATTTTTAACCATTTTTTAAAATTTTTCAGTTATTTTTTTTACATTTATTTATTTTTTTTAATTTTTTTTAACGTTTATTTATTTTTGAGACAGAGAGAGACAAAGCATGAACGGAGGAGGGTCAGAGAGAGGGAGACACAGAATCTGAAACAGGCTCCAGGCTCTGAGCTGTCAGCACAGAGCCCGATGCGGGGCCCGAACTCACAGACCTTGAGATCATGACCTGGGCCGAAGCCGGCTGCTCAACTGACTGAGCCACCCAGGCGCCCCTACATTTATTTATTTTTGAGAGAAGGAGAAAGAGCATGAGCAGGGGAGGGGCAGAGAGAGAAGGAGACACAGAATCTGAGGCAGGCTTCAGGCTCCAAGCTGTCAGCACAGAGCCCCACACAGGGCTCAAACCCACGAACCATGAGATCATTACCTAAGCCAAAGTGGGATGCCACCCATGCACCCCGATATTTTTAACAATTTTGAGAAATAAATATGAAAGCAGCATTAATGTTTTGAAATAAGAGAATATAATCAACAAAAAATAAAAAATGAATAGAATTGAGAAATAAGATATACTGAAAAAGTTTAAAGTCAGAATTCTATTTTTCTGAGTTGCCAATTACTAAGCCAAAGGCTTGTATAAATGCTGAGTCATTTTTATATGTTATATTGAAATAAAAAACTCTTAGCTTGCCAGATATACCCTTGTTGATAACTTCAAATTAAATAAAAAATATAAAAGTACTATTTAAATTACAAAGTAGCTATACAAATAATAAGAAGCAAAATGCCTCCTTCACCTCCAGAATACTATAGTTTGCAAAATACACTTACACATTATTTTATTTGGGGCATGGATATGTTCATTAGACTCAAATGTCATTTTAGTTATCTTTAAATAATATATTATTAATAAAATTAAAAGATTGTTATGAGAACTTATTATTAATTAGACCATTCACAAGAAAGGTTAATAGTATATTTTAGATCTGCTCCATGATATTTTTTAAGTTTATTTATTTATTTTGAGAGAGAGAGAGCCAGGAAGGGGCAGAGAGACAGGGAGGGAAAATCCCAAGCAGGCTCCACACTGTCAGCACAGAGCCCAACATGGGGCTTGAACTCATGAACACCAAGATCATGACCCGAGCCAAAACCAAGAACAGGAAGCTCAACCTACTAAGCCTCTCAGGTGCCCCTGCTCCATGATATTTTTGTCTTCAAAGGTAATAAAACAGCAGAATAGACTTTAAGGTATTTCCTATGGAATGGCCTGGTATGGAAAGACAGATTACCACATAATATGTAATATATATTTCCATTTGGAAAATACAACTATATGTAAAGATATGAAAAGCACAAAAAGGATACTTGACAGGTGTTTCCTTTTAACATAACCATTAAAATATTTAACAATAATTTGTAGACAATAAGGTCATAAATTACTTTTTAACCTTTCTTGGTCAGAGATTTCCTTATTTGACAAATCTATTACATTAAGTGTATATTAATTATTTAATGATAAAAATTTTCCATTCGTATTTCTTCTATATATGGAGTCTAGCAATTAAGAACACAGGCTTTGGAATCAGACACATCTGGGTCAGAATCTGGGAACCATTATTTACTCACCATATAAACTAGAAACAGAAATTAACCTTTCTAAATCTCAATTTATTTATCTGTGGCAATAGTACCAACCTCACTTGTTTGTATATTTGGTTGTTTATTTAATTACTGGGAGTTAAATAAGGTAATATAAACTATTTTACAACAATTCTTGGTATAAATTGAAAACTTAATGAGAGTTGACAATTTTTGGATTGTGGTACTAATAGTATTAAACTACTTCTTTCTTCACTTGACTATGTTACACTGATTCAGATTTCACTGGGTTGAAATCATTCTTAGGTATTAGGTTTTAGAAAGGATATGTAAATGCTAATTCTTCTTTTTGCCCTTTCTCTTAAATTATAGTTTGGCTGGCTTTAAAACTTGTAAATCCTAGATCTTTCCCTTTGAGTTCCAGAAAGACTGATCAAATGCCTTCTAACATTTACTTTGGGGAAGAGAATTCTGATCCCAATTTGATTATTCCTTTGTAAGCAAACTGAATATGTCTGTTTTGTCTTAACTGTTAACCTTGATTTCTTCATTAATATTCCCCAATTTGAGATGATCACTTTTCACAAAGATGTGATTCTTTCATTACCTGAATTTTTTTCTCTTTTCTTTGTTATTATCTTCCTTTGTTCTGCTCTCTTCAGATGTATATACATTAAATGTAACATCCTGAATTATGTCTCCATGCTTTTCTCTTTCATAATTTATAATCTGATCACTATATCTTTTTCTGATTAAATATTCTAAAAGGCTATGAACAGAATTTTCAAGTAATAACAATCTTTTATAATCTTCATTGATATCAGTCACATGAAATTCTTCTATCATCTTTTACAATGCTATACCTATTCCATTTTAGTAACTTTGTGATATTCTTTATTTACTTATAGAACTATAATAGTCCTAAAACATTACCTTTTATTTATCCAGACAGAATGTTATTTCACATTTCCTCATCATACCTTATCAAATGCTAGCTCCCCAAAAATGCTATCAAAACACTCTGAAGATGAAGCAAATCTGAGGGGAAAGTCTACCTTGACAGTCTATAGCATCTCAGAGTAGACAGAGAAAGGCAGGATGTTTATGAAATTTGGAGATTTGGTTTAAGGTGTGTCTTTGGATGAGGGGATGGGGGCTTGATTCGGTAAATTTGTGACGTAAGAATTTAAAATTGGAGGACACAGAAGATAAGATTTCAGTGTGAATGTATTAACTACTTATTCTATTGAAACAAATTACTGTAGTTAATGGTTTAAAACAATATAAATTTCCTCTCTTACAGTTCTGGAGACCAGAAATCCAGAATCAGTTTCACTAGGCAAAAATAAAGGTGTCTGTAGAGCTGGTTCCTCTGAAGGCTATATGGAAGAAATGATTTCTTGCCTTTTCTAGCCTCTAGAAGCTTCCCACATTCCTTGGGCCATGTCTCTTTCCTTCATTTTCAAAGCTAGCAATATAGCATCTTGTTTTCATCATCATGTTGCCCTTCTTCTTATCATCAAATCCCTCTTTACCTCCCACTTATAAGGACATTTAGGATGGTATTTATGGCCTACCTAGGTATTCTCTCCATCTCAATATCTTTAACTAAATTACACCCTCAAAGTCCCTTTTGCCAAAAAAGGTTAACATGCACAGACTCCAGGGAGTAGGAATTGGCTATCTTGAGCAAGTACTTACTCTTAAAGAGTAAGTAGTCATTCAATGCTATCAATTTTATTCTATTTAGCTTAACTTTAATAGTCTTCTATTACATATTATTAAGATAAACTTAATACCATCTGTTATTAAGATAAGTTATTTTCCATCATATCTTCCCAAGAAATTGTTTCATAAAAGAGTATAGTCATGTTATTAAAGACACTTTCAGATCTTAATTATAAGAGGCAGTGTGGGTGAATTCAATTCTCCTCTCTCTCTTAAACTCCTTGACATCTATTCACTAAATTGTAAATAAAAACTTCATAGTGACTAAATTAGCAATTGGTTCATTTTTATAAATACTTCTGCATCATTTGAAAAAATAATGTAACCAGGGTTATCTTAATATCATTAGCTGTGTTAGCTGATTGTTTGATTTTATTTTTAATATATATACAATACGTACGTATTTTCTTTGCAAGCGTAGCCCAGATATAAACTGAAGTCATACTGTCCTTTAAGATTCAAATTAAGCCACTAAAAATATTATCTCTGTGACTCTGTCTCCCTAAAGATGCTTGCCTGAGGCTAGAGGAACACAGGAAATAAAAATTAACAGATCTCTTCAAGTTATGTTTCCATTTCTTTTTAGTCTAGCCCATGTATGCCACTTCTTCTCTATGGTTATCATGGACACGACCCTGATTCATTCACTCTTTCAAAATACCATCAACAAAAAAGTCATCCCAACCAAACTTCATGGGGGGGGGGGGGTGGTTCATGGTAAACAGGAAGGGTTTATATTGGGGTTCTGCAAATACCTTGAGGTTAAATATTAGACACTGTTCTTAAATGTCTTTTGGTGATCCAGACAATGGGACTGTATTTTTGGCTTTTTCGTATTCTCTCGATCCCTCCTTCTAACACAGACAGACAGACAGACACACACACGCACACACACACACATACACAATCTTTCTTTTTCTCTTAGAACTGACTTAAGAGTAAGAGCTTATTCTTTTAGAGTTTTGTTTTTACCTGCAAGATCCTTTTCAAATAGAAATTTCTTTCGCAAAAATGAAAAAAGGCCTCAATAATACATGCTATTTTATTTTACATCAATTACAGCTATAATGGAAAGGGCACTAGCCATGAAGTTAAATTTGGATTTGAGTGTTGGCTTCATGACACACTATCTGTGTGGCTTTAAACAACTTACTCAGCCTCATAGTCACATCATCTGTGAAATAAGATTAGTATTATCGGTCTCATAAGACTGCTGAGGTGATTACCAAGGAAGTGAAAGTGAAAATACATAGAGCATAGCTTGCTATATGAATAATGAATTTTAAAAACTACTGGGTAAACTAAAGATGTCACTGTGGCACATGTATTTTTGTACTTTGTAAACATTCCAAGAGCCCATTTTCTACCTAAGGCACTAGCATAAAAGCTTTGAAAAGCAAGAAAAAAAATGTACCTGTCCTCCAGAGGTTTAAAATTTAGAGGAAAAGACAAATGCAAAAACTGTAAGGCCATGTATAATAGAGACGTAAATGATAAATAATAACTGATACAATCTGAAAAGACTTCACACAAGAGGCAGAATTTGAAGTGAGTCTAGTGTTGGGGCACCTGGGTGGGTCAGTCAGTTGAGCGCCGGACTTTAGCTCAGGTTGTGATCTCATGGTTCGTGGGTTCAAGCCCCACATTGCACTCTGCGCTGACAGCTCAGATCTTGGAGCCTGCTTCAGATTTTGTCTTCCTCCCTCTCTCTCTGCCCCTCCCCCACTCACACTCTCTCTCTCTTTCACACAAAAATAAACATTAAAAATTTTTTTAATTAAAAAATAAATTAAAATAAATTAAAAAAATAAAGTGAGTTTAGTGTTTGAGTGGGATACAACCCCTGTAGATGGAACAAGTGGAGAACGAATTTTGTGTTTTTAAGTCTCTAAGTATATAGTCAATGAGTGATGAACAGTCTACTGACAAGAATGAATGATACCTAAAGACTAAGACTAGAGGTTAAGTCACTTGGAGATTTTGCACAAATTCACTTATTCCAGCTTTCGTTCCCTACATCTCTCCCTCTGAGTACATTTGTAGTATCCCTCCAAGCCAGTTATATTAACCTAGTAAAAGGTTAGTAACCATTTATTTTCACAAGAAGTGGAGGTGAGATGTTTACCACTGCCTTCTCTATCATCAGAACAATAGAGCAAAAAAAGAATTAGTGTCTTCAGATACCTACAAATAAAAGAAATTAAAATAAAATAAAATAAAATAAAATAAAATAAAATAAAGTAAAATAAAATAAACACCTTTCTGTGACTAAGCTACCAGATAAGATATATCTGAGAGTAACTGTAAATTAACAAAAGGAAATATTTTTACATTTCATATGTTTATTATTATAGAGGAAATTTTATTGATTTGCAACTATAAAATATTCTAAACACTAAGAAAAGATCCCATTATGGTATGATGGTGGTTTTAGAGATTTGTTTCATTCCTTCTATAGAATGACTACAGACCAGTGCTCAGTAAGACAAATATCTAGAAGTTGGGATAGGTTTAAGCCAAACCCATCCACATTTTTTAATCCATGCTTTTTGTGACCTATGAGCTAAGTGAAGTTCTGTTTATTGATACATAGGGTAATGAAACACTATATGCAATTTACTATCACATTTTTATTTTTTAACTTAATTTTAGTAATTGCCTCCAGATTCACTAATTTCACAGTGTATTTTTTCAACAAGGGAAAAAAGGGAATTATCCAGCTGTATTAGTTTCATCTCATTAGTCCTGCCTATGGCTAATTAGAAACATCAAATCCATCATTAACTGATAAATATTCAAATAGCTCTAAAAGCAATACTGAAATGGTAGTCCCCAAAATGATACTTGAACAATTGGAGTCATAGTGTGTTCTCCAAAATAACTTTTTTTAAAAATGCGCCAGACTATTAAATAATAAATGCATGTTTTAGTCTTCCAGTTTTTAGCAGGAATAAATCACATCACTCTACGTTTCTTATAATCTTTGTCTTACGAGCTAAGTACTAAGCTTCTTGTGAACAAGGGACTCACCTATGTGTATAGCTCTGCCATTGTATAAGGTTGGGCACTGTTGTAAAGCTGTACAAGAAAAGGGAAAATGCACATTTAGCCTTATTAGCATAGGACATTAAACAACAGAGCTTTCAAAAAGATCCTATAAAAACACAAGTTCCTCTATTTCAGATGAAATAATTATGTAGAATATCATCTGATGATCGGTCTCACTGTGGTCCCAGCCGTGTGTTCTATTTTGGGGAAGAAGCTATTGTAACCCTGCAGGTTCTTCTTATTCACTTTGATTTATGCTGTGCTCTTATCTCCTGAAAAATCCTTTAGACCAATCTGAGGGTAAAGTGATTGTAATGTGATTGCTGTCTTGAAGCAGGAGGGATTGCACGATATTACAAGTATTCTGTCTATTCTAATAAGTCATACTAACTAATGGGGAGTTATTGCCTAAATTATTCAGAATCCTTCTAGTTTTTCACTCAAAGAAAGATGTTAAGCTTATAGATTATATTCTTTACTATAGAGAATTTCTCCCTCAAAACCATTTCATGATGTGGAAGGAGGTTTTCAGAGATTTGCTTAAAAATTTTTTTAAAATATGAGGTGAGAAGAAAATAATTCTGAAGATATTGTTGAAATGTGTAATGATACCTTTATGTCATATTCTATTATTTATTTGGAAAAAGAGATAACATCAAGAAATAAAAATGATTATTCATAGTTTTTTGTATTCTATTTCATACCATTAGTTCTAAACTATCTGGCTAATACAGAATATTTGTGCAAATGATCAATGATAATAAAAACTCTACTAGTTGAAAGCATTTAGTATCTATAATGCTTGTTTTTCTATTTCACTATAAGTAGCTTTATTTTTATCTAATATTTTCCTTAGAACCATTATATACAATAATATAAATGTATGGTAAGATATATATTTCTCTATGATGTGTAGGACTCTCTCTCATAGGTCTTATGTTCTCTTAGCTCCAAGAATTTAATACTATTTGTAATTGTGATGAGGAAATTAGCCTAGAAATAATATGAAATAGCAAAACAGGAATAATGTTAACTCATAAAACTATCCCAGGAAATGAGGTAGAGCCTTCTGAAAAAAAACATGAGACTTCCAAGCAACACATTTCCACTTGTTGAAATCTAATTAAACATGAGATTATTGCCTCAAAACTTCTTCAGGAAAACTTCCCTTAAACTCTCTTATTTTATGCTAGACTATTTCTTTCCTCCAAATTCTACAGTATTTTATTAGATTTTTGTGATATAAGTTTTCATCTGCCTTAAATCAGTTATGTGTATGCATTTAATTTACAGTAGTAAAATTAATGATAGTACATAGCACAATCTATTACACATACTGTTTATTTCCATTTTCTGATTAAATCAAATAATTGAATAAATTGACAGGGGATATGATAACCTATTATATGTAACCCATATGTAAAGGTAAAATAAATTAGTGTTTAGGGTGCCTTAAATTATGCACTAAATATCTGCATAAAAATAAGAAATTATTTCAAGTGTGACCACAAAATAATTTATCTAATTATTCAATACAAGACCTACAATATTTAAATCCTATAAGACTACAATAAGTAAGAGCTACATTTATGTATATCTTCATATATATTTCGTCAAGCTAATTGTCTCATTCTATATTATGATAATATTAAAGTTAATTCCAAACTTTGACTAAAAATACATTAGTGATGTACTAAGTACTTAGAGTTAAAAGTTGAGAACGTTTCCTATACTACTGTACTAAATTCCAAGTTTAAGTCTTTTAGGATAGTAAAGATCACATTCTTGTATTCTAGAGTGCACGCTAAAAATATTTTTATTTCCCCTATAATCTCAATTTTTCTCCTTGAATTTTTTTTATACAGATTCATTCTCTTTTAGTTACTCAACTTATTTATCCTCCATTTTCAGCTTCCACTAATAAGACCCAGTCTCCAAAGTCCATGTCAATTGCAGTCTCTTTGGATCAGTGACATCTTCACCTTGTTTCCAAGCCTCCTAATCTCATTAGAAATATAAGGATAATAAAAGAAGGGAGAGGGTGTTTCTGAATGAGATAAGGTGATTAGGAAATAATTACCTTTTTATTGCATTGCCTACTAAGTAATTTAACTGGGAATTTGCACATAAACTTTAAGCCCAGTCATAACATTACATAGTGTAGAACTCAATTCCAGCTGTGAATTTTAAACACTAAAAGTCAGCACTTAGAACTAATGTGAACATGTCATATTTAACCAAACTTCAAGCCAATTTGGTGAAATCAAAATTCTTACAATCTATTGAAAACTCTGCAAAGGCTAAATCAGCAATGCTGTCAAATCATATACAGCGTATACCTCTAATAAAATACCACCACACAATCTATGTCTTTGGGGAGTTCAAGTCTTGAAGGACCAGGAGGACACATAAGCCAGAGTCTGTGTGGAGGGTGTACACATGAGACTGCGTTAAATACTCTGATTATGTAACGTAAAGTCTGAAGCCTTCCCTAGACTTTAAATTTGTAACATCTTATGTTGTCAACATCTTTTCTCCATATGAGCCTACACAGCAACGCATTATTTTTTTTCACCCAGACTCACCCAGATAACTCCTCCTTTTCCCCAGTCTGAAAAAAAATTCCATGTACAATACCTTTTAACAAATATTAATGAAAAAATTGTGAATAGCAGGGAGAAATCACAGAAAGTAATTCTACCTCACTATCCATTCTTGTTATTTATCACATCTCTTCCCAAATTGTTTCCTGGAAATCCAAATATTCTTCCTTTATTCATAAGGACAGTTCAATCTCCAAATTTGCACAACTACTCACATTAAGGTTCATTCTCAACAAAACAAAGGAAGATTTATTATTCTTAGAAACTTGGTACAGTTAGAAATGAATATGTTTGGCTGATACATCACTGGTGCTCTAACAGGATATACTACAATTCTGGCCTAGGAAAATTGTAGACACCAGGGAAAGAGCAGACAGTTCTACTGGAAGCATCAGGAAGGGTTCCCTGTGAGAGGTGACACTGGAGCTAAAGCCTAAAAGTTAAATCTTGAATAGATGTTTACAAAAATCATAAGATGAATCAGAGATGAATGTGTATGTTGCAAGGAGAAGGGGAATATTCCCAATTTATGGAACAGAACAAATAAGATACAGCTGTCTCTTTTGGCTGGAGTGTGTGGCTATATGCCATGGTATGGGAGTTGAGAGGTTCGGGAGAGAGAAAATAAGACATAAACCCACAAAGACAGTAAAGGACGAGGTCATGAAGAACACTGTTCACTCTGTTAGAACATCTGAACTAAACCTCACAAGTCATCTACTCTCAGTCACAGGAATGAGTTGCACCATGCACTGAAAATAATAAATACTGCCATTAATGCTAATAATCCAAAGTATGGATCCTTTGCTTACAATTTCCATTACTTACAATTCATGTTTTGCTCTCTAATATGAGATTTTCACTCAACAGTACAATATACTCTGTTGAGCAGGCAAAAATAAAATGTCAATAAGGCCAGCATCCTGGTATGTGTTCATAACCCTAGATGTTCCCAGGGATGTTTCTTTTATGTGAAAATCATCCATTCTGTGCACCACAGTAGAAAACAAATATTGAGAAGCATTGCTTTGAGTATTAAGAATCTTAGGTATGGAGGGGCGCCTTGGTGGCTTAGTCGTTTCAGCATCTGGCACTTGGTTTTCGCTCAGGTCATGATCTCACAGTTTGTGGGTTCAAGCCCTGTGTCAGGCTCTGCTTGGGTATTTCTCTTTCTTTCTCTCTCTCTCTCTCTCTCTCTCTCTCTCTCTCTCCCCCAAATTAATAAATAAACTTTAAAAAAAGAAGAATTTTTAGTCATGGACAAATGATGTGTTTGATCTTTTTAGAAGGATCACCCTGGCAGTGAAGGCAAATTGGACCTACTTAGCAGCATATTGAAATAAAACCAAAAGAAAGTGGTAAAGTCTTGTACTAAAGCAGTAGTGACAGAAATTTTAAAAAGGAGAATCACATGAATAATGTTGTAAGGATGGGGCTGACAGGACTGGACTGAAGGGCACAATAGTTGTGGGAGGGCGAGAGAGGGGAACAATGCTTGTCAACCCACCTTTCAGTGTTGTGTTTAAAGCCACTGAAACCCCATCAGAAAACTCTTGTCAGATAGAAGTCAGAGATTAGGTGGCTGAATACCTTCAGGAGAGTTTAATGCATTTGGGCCTGAGCCAAGGACCAATGCCCCAAAGATGAATAAATGTCTGGTTCAAGGGAAGTGCTCTATGGAAAGGGAATCCCAAGATTTCTGTAGATTTTCTCTTAGAGTTCTAAAAATCCTAAAGTAATGGGGAACCTGGGTGGCTCCATTGGTTAAGTATCAGACTTTAGCTCAGGTCATGATTTCACAGTTTGTGAGTTTGAGACCCGCATCAGGCTCTGTGCTAACAGCTCCGAGTCTGGAGCCTGCTTTGGATTCTGTATCTCCCTCTCTCTCTACCCTTTCTAGCTCACTCTCTGTCTCTCTCTCTCTCTCAAAAATAAATTTAAAATATTTATTAAAAATTTTTTCAACACTAAATTAACTGGAGATACTGTCATCTCCACTACACCAAAACCAAGGTATTTTGATGATGCTGAACTATTCACTGAAACCTATATTCTAACAAGCATCCAGTCCATGAAATCGTCAACATGCACGGCTAATATTTCAGCCTAAAAGTCTTAAGGCATTCAGATTCTCAATATGAGTATAACTCAAAAGACACATGAGAAAAAGGATTAAACTGTAGGTAGCTTATGAGTGCTGACTTTGGAGGGATATGGTTTTACGGACCCTGGCCCTTGGGGTAGCTGTGAATAAGTGAAATATGATATACTTATTGATGTGCCTATTGATCTGAGATGATGCAAATAATTTTATCAACCTCATGAGCAAAATATATGTGTTTTTTCTCAGTTTTTATTCAGTTCCAGGAAATAATTTAAAAATTTTTCTGTCAGTTAAAGAAATCTATTCATTATTTACTCAGAGGAGATTCTAGAGCTAACTTTAAATCTACAAATTACTCATGCTCTTCTGCTTAGTGAGTTTATGAGGCAGTTTATTCTGTTTTTTAAAAAGGGAGTATTTTGTATTCCTCTGTCAAAACCTAAATTCACAAATGACTAGAAGCAAAGATTATATTTTGATTACCTTGTGGTAAGAATTTAAATGGAAATGACAGGCATTAGAATTTATTTTGCCTTAGACAAGTGATACTATTTCTAAATCTGTCAATTTTCAAAGCAAGATAAATAAGATAATTTTACCGTATGCACATTTTTCATGTCACATCTGAAAGTGTCCGATTTTTTGAAATTCCCAATTTGCTCTAACACGAGTATAAAATAGAACATCACTTTAAGAGGTATATATGCTCAAAACACCCCAAACAACAGCCTCTGACCATTCCAAAAGACTAAATACTATTACTGCATTCAGTTAAAATACATCTCAACAATTAGTAAGTTAAATCACATTCAGCTAACCAAGCAATCTGTATTAAGAACATGCTGTTTATCTGTGTTCAGGAGTGCATTATATCTCAACTGGGTTTCTAAATTACCTACCTCTGCTACCTACCTCACTTCTTTTTGTGTCATCCTTTTACTCTCATGCTTAAAAATCTTTATGCCCCTCCCCCGCTCGTGTGTGTGTGTGTGTGTGTGTGTGTGTGTGCGTGCGCGTGCGCGCGCCCTCTCTCAAAAATAAACATTAAAAAAAAACATTTAAAAATAAAAATCTTTAGATGTCCCTTTTCAGTGACTGTGAAGCTGGGAAGATTCTGGCCTGACAGAGGACGTAGGGTCACCTTCTGCTCCTCCCCTTTGACCTTCCCTCAAAACTGCTCAATAAAATCGTTTGACAGGCACCTGGGTGGCTCAGTTGGTTAAGCCTCTGACTTCGCTCAGGTCATGATCTCACAGTTCATGAGTTCCAGCCCCATGTCGGGCTCTGTGCTGACAGCAGCTTCGTGCCTGCTTCAGATTCTATGTCTCTCCCCTCTCTCTCTGCCTCTCTTGTGCTCATTCTCTTCCTCTCTCTCTCTCTCAAAAATCAATAAATATTTAAATTATAAAAAAGATTTGATCCCCTCCCCCAAAAAAAGACTTTAGATGTCCCTTAGTAATCCTGCCTTTGCCACTCCTCGCCTCTATCCTCTGTTTCTCACATGAATCAGTTTTCAAGACTTACTGTGCTCCCTCTTCCCAGATCACTTACTTGCTCATACATGTGGTTGGAAAAATTTTTTGCCCTAGCAAACTAGGAACATCTCCCTCTCCTACACCTCTTCTCCAGGGTAATTCTTATTTGTCTGTCTCCTTTATTTGTCTCTGTTCAATTTTCCTAATACAAAACAATAAATATGATAAATATAATGACTAAAAGAATCTGCTTAATTCATATATGGTCTGTATTTGTAAAAAAATAAAAAAGTTTTATTATATTAATTGTGTATAAAGCCAGGTCATTCAGCCAAATATTTTATTTTTTAAGAAATCATTTAACTTAAGTAACATCACCAGTAGATGAGAATATTTTAAAAAGAGATCTCACTACATAGAAAATCATGACATAGAATTAATATGCCTTCTGTGGTCAAGGGACATAAAATATAATTAGAAGGATAAGAAATGAAGACAAAGAATAAATACTTAGGGCAATATGTTATAAAACGATGTGTACTCCATACGACACAGTGAAATTCCCCATTTTAAGAATAGATAGCAAATAGGAAAACATAAAGTGCAGATTTTAAATAAAAATGCAGTAAATGCTAGGGAGTTAGTAAAAGAAATGGTCAGCATAAATTTCATCAGAGAGACTGATATTGTGTATTAAGGAATGTATAGAATACGGTTGAGCACAGATTTTGGGGAAAATATCCAAAGGAAAGATCAAATTACCTTAAAATAGATGAGTATCTACCTATAGTTATATCATAGTCATTTGAAAAAGTTTTATGGCCCCAAACCATTAATCAATCTTTTTTGTTTCAAATTATTTAATTCAGGGAAGACAATTAAAAACTTATAATTGACTGTTTCAATAGACTTAACTGGTCAGTTTAGTTCAAATGATCATTAAAAGATTGGTGATTGCCAGGGGCTGGCAGGGGTATGTGTCAGGGGGGTGCAGAGTGTGGAATTGGGAGATGTTGGTCAAAGAGTCCAAGCTTCCAGTTTCTATAAGGAGAAAAAGTCTGGGGTCTAACATAGAGCCTGGTGATTTTAGTTAACAATATTAGATCATATACTTGAAAGTTGTTAAGAGTAGCTCTTAAATGTTCCTATCAGAATGAAAATGAAACTGTGAGGTGATAAATGTGTTAATCAGCCTTACTGTGGCAATCATTTTGCATTATATACATATATCAAAACATCATGTTATACAGCTTAAACTTACACAATGTTATATATCAATTACAGCTTAATAAAACTGGAAAAATACTATCATTAAAAGACAAAATCAGGGGGCACCTGGGTGTCTCAGTCAGTTAAGACTCCCAACTCTTCATTTCAGTTCAGGTCATGATCTCACAGTTCGTGAGTTCGAGCCCTGCATCAGGCGCCCCACTGACAGTGTGGAGCCTGCTTGGGACTCTCAGTCTCTCCCTCTCTTTCTGTCCCTTCCTCACTCTCACTAAATAAATAAATAAATAAATAAATGACAAAACTAGTATACAATGACAAAGTAAGTAAAAGGAACATTAAGTGTGTGCCTTATATGGAATAATATTGCTCACTTCAGCTTAATTAAAACATAATAATTGGCATAAAAAGAAATATAATGGGGGTGCCTGGGTGGTTCAGTCAGTTGAGTGTCCTACTTTTGATTTTAACTCAGGTCATGATCTCACAGCTCATGGGTTTGAGTCATGCATCAGGCTCCGTACTGAGTCTGCTTTGGCTTCTCTCTCTGTCATCTCTCTCTCTGCCCCCTCCACACCGTGCATTCTCTCTCTCTCTCAAAATAAGTAAATAAATTTTTAAAATAGTAAATAAATAAATAAATAAATAAATAAAATGTTCTACTATGCACTCTGTCTCAAAATAAATAAACTTTAAAAATAAATTAAAAAATGTTCTGCTATGATATATAAATGGGCATAAATGACAAATACATACTAGAAAAATTGTGCTTTGTGAATTACTAAGCTTTTACAATTTTCCTTTACTTCGTGTTGAATTTTTTTCCAGAAGAGTTTTAGCATATTAACAATGCCAGCTGACAAGAAAATAATGAGTTTAAATGGCAAACAATATGAGAACCATAAAGAAAAAAGAAGAAAGTAATTTTTACATTATATTGCAAAAGTATGTTGCACTATTAATCTGTACAAGGATTAACACAAGAAAAAATACCTCTTTCACCTACAGATTGTGTCTGATAAGTCATTATAAACATTTACAACTTCCTTTACCTATAAATTTTAGAGTTTTTTTTTTCTTCCCTATAAAGGTATATGCTTTTATTTTATAGCACTTATTTTATAGCACTCCAATAGAAATTCTGAAAGATCCTAGTCTAGCCAGTAATGAGATGTTTTGTAGTGAAAATTTGCATATTCTGTGCTTAAAATTGCCTAGATTAACTTACCCCATTTAAGAATATGTCTTATTGTTTTCAAATACATTTTGTCTTTTATACTTTAAAACAGCCCATTAGCTAATAGCAGACAGCAAAATTAAGGTCTCCAAGGCAAAAAAAAAAAAAAAAATGGTATTGTCCACACAAGACTTATCCAAACAAATCTTCCAACTCCTAAAATAGGGGAAATACAGTATCTCTTTTCCATGCCTCAAAAAAACACTTTATTTTCCCAATGGGGGAAAAAAACTGAGAAAGAACTACGTGGACAAAAAAGGCAATGACAAATAGCAGAAAACAATTTTCACATTCAATAGATGGCTGTTCTCTCAAAAGTTTAAAGCTTTCATTTTTCTAGGATAACAAGATTCAAAAAAAAAAAATGCTTCAGGTGAGGAGAACTCAACCTAGGAATTTACATTAGAATCTGCTATTTAAACTGCATTTAATAAGTAAATGAAGAATCAAAGTCTATCTTCTTAATAGAGACCAATGGAACAGGTTAGTGGATAAAGGAGGTAACATTCATATTGTCTCCTAATAAATAGCTCCCAGAATTGAGGATTGGCTCAAGAGAAATTAGTCTCTGGATCATTTCCACTGAACTTGAATATCAGAAGCAAACTGCATGCACTTTAGCAATGTAAGATGCATACCATATTTTCATTTTAATTATGTACATCTGCCATATATGTAATTAAGAAGGATGTCTTCCTAACATGGCTGTACTTATGAAAATATGGCCATAGCACAATTGATTCCCAGTCTCCTTCAAATAGACAGCCTCATGATCATTAATATTAGTCAAATGAAATCCAAACAGAATTTAAATTTTAGTTTTAATTCAAATGAACAATGCTCTTAGCCCCCCAAAATCTTTTCATAAATATTTTGGTATTTGTATATGTATATTTCTTGGACTAGAAATGATGGTGCAGTCTTCTCATTAATTAATTTTCTACTGTTAGAAAATGGGCACTAGAAAACTTCATCTTCATCTAAGATATTATTCTTGCAGAAGAGCTTGGTGAAAGCTTGAGTTCTCAAGGCCTAGTAGACCCATTTGCTAGGGGAAGGCTTTTTCTCCCGATGTTTCTGGCCACACTGACAACAAACGGAGGGGAGGGGCGGAGTTCCCATTCTTAATAAATTTTGATTGACAATTCTTTTGTGCTGAGTATGATGTTACAGTGCCTAGTCCTGGCTGGCTCTGTCTGAAATAATAGACTGTGTATTCAAAGCCCAACACAAATGTTCTGCCATTTTATTATTAGCAAGAGAGAGAATTTAAATGGAATGTCAGTCACGTTTTTATGTTTTCCTCTGCAGCTGCAAGTTTCAGCTAAAAAATCTCTGCCCTATCTATATCACCTAGATTTTTATGAATCCCATAATCCAAATTCAAATATTTCTGTTTTCTCTAACATGATTTTAAGGTCCCTGATGCATAAAAAACCTATGGTGGCAAGTGCCACTTCTATTTCATATGAATGTCATGAATCCCCCCCAATAGAGTTCTCTCTTCAGTTTCTCTAAAACAGCCATCAACTCCTGAGAAAATGTTTACTGTTTATTACAAAGATTTATATTTATTTGGCTTTCACATTTTCTACTATTGGTTCTAGTGTCTCAATTTCCTAGATGAATGATAGATGTCAATATAATAAGGCCAGTGGATTAAAAAACAACAACCAAATTTGCTCCATGCAATTAATATACAATTAACACATCTGTCTAATAGATGTATGTGTATGTCTTAGAGTAATTTAAATATATGGAATGTATTTTTATTTCCATTTATCTGCAAAAAGAACTGTTGAAATCTTTCTGGTAAAACAGTGCAATCTCTTTTTCATTCACCCTTCCCACCAGGTGCAAGGAACCATCTTCCCAGCTCCCAATTTCAACCCCATAATGGACGCCCAAATGCTAGAGGGAGCACTCCAAGGATTTGGTAAGCCAGATCATTTCTATCATCTTTTACTGTAATTTTTTCATTTTACCTTGCTTTAATATTATAATATGGGTGTAAATAGCTGATGTCTAGTGGAAGGCAAATGTGGATTAAAACAAAAAGCTGGGCAATGAACTAGAATAAGAAGAAAAATAATAGAAAAGGACAATAATGGATAAATTAATTTGTGCTCTCAATTACAAATCTGATCTTCACATGTTGTTACCTTAAATCCTTAAATGTCTCACCACTAACTACTAAATGAAACCCCAAACCAAAAAACCTTAATCTGGGGAAAAACATCTTTCTTTGCCTTTGTTTGTTTTCTAGCCTTTTTTTTTTTTTTTTTGCTACTTCCATTTCCAGCTAAATCAGACTTTCTGCTATTCCCCAAATTGGATCTGCTTTTCCACATCTCTATAAACTAGTCCAATAATCCCCTGCCCGTAATGCTTTTTTCTTCTCCTGTTATTTTGTATCCAAATTCTATTCAAGATCCTCTTCAAATAGTTCCTCCTCTTTGAATTGTTCTTTGGGGACTCCAGACCCAACAAACCATGCCAACCTCTGGGGCACCCTCTCCTGCATTCCTATGTCACTGATCTCACTTTCTTTCTTTTTTTTTTTAATTTTTTAATGTTTAATTATCACAGAGAGAGAGAGAGAGAGAGGTATGAGCAGAGGAGGGGCAGAGAGAGAGGGGGACAGAATCCAAAGCAGGCTCCAGGCTCTAAACTGTCAGCATAGAGCCCAAGGCGGGGGTCCAACCCATGAACTGTGAGATCATGACCTGAGCCAAAGTCAGATGCTTAAGGGACAGAGCCATCCAGTCACCCCCAATCTCATTTTCATTGTGTTTGTCCTTTTGTGTCACTACTGACTTCAGAGAGTTCCCAGAGCATAGAGTTTGGCATGCGGATTCTTAATTGGATATTCAATGAATTGAATCTAGAGTTTAGAAAAGGAATATAGAGATAAGGGAGGAAAACTGTTGAGTTATTTTTAGAAAGATTTAATTTTTAAGAAACGAAATGGAGGGGTGCCTGGGTGGCTCAGTCGGTTAAGCGTCCGACTTCGGCTCAGGTCACGATCTCGCGGTCCGCGGGTTCGAGCCCCGCATCGGGCTCTGGGCTGATGGCTCAGAGCCTGGAGCCTGCTTCCGATTCTGTGTCTCCCTCTCTCTCTGCCCCTCCCCCATTCATGCTCTGTCTCTCTCTGTCTCAAAAATAAATAAAAACATTTTTAAAAAATTAAAAAAAAAAAAGAAATGAAATGGAGCTGTTAAACATCCATATATTTTCCTTAACTAAAACCTGTTTTAAGACTTCAGGTGAGCATGAAGATAAATATCGAAATGTTTGCACAGAACATGCAAAGCCTTTCATAAGAAATTAAGCTCTTAACTTTAAAGATAAGGTCGCCTTTAAGAGAACTATGCTGTGTGTGTGTGTGTGTGTGTGTGTGTGTGTGTGTGTGTATGTGTGTACATGCACAGGAACACATGCATGCATGCTCATTTTTGTGTTTTATTCACTAGCAGAATCTCAGAGGAAAACAATAAAGGACTTTAAATATGCTCTCTAAAGTTGACTTTAGGAGTTTGCAAGCTTTCATGCCTTTTAAAATATCAGTCATCATAGAAAAAATACAGAGACAAGTTAACAAAAAGTTATAGATTAACTTGGTCTACAGGAGAGTAATTTTTGCTTTAAAACTATAGATCAATCTATTCACTGAAAAAATTTTTCTTTGCTCCAATTTCAATTTTCCTGTCATAGCAACTGGAGGGTCAGAATATGGATTCATTTTGACCATTGTAATTTTTTGCTTGTCAGTGTTTTAGACTGAAGAATTTCAGGAGGTTTTGGTTTTGATTGCATACTGTCCACTCTGGCATGCCAGAGCAAGAACACAGATCAAAATGCTTTAAAGATCTATCCATCCTGATGACTCTGAACCATGAGATCATGACCTGAGCCAAAGTTGGACACTTAACTGATTGAGCCACTATGGTGCCCCACAACTTAAGACAATTTTTGTTAATACTTCTCCTTTTCATTTGCTTTAGAGTATTTTTTTTTTTGCTTTCTTGTTTTTCTAAATAAAACACAGCAGCCAGAAACTAGAAGCTTCTGAAGAGCAAAAGAAACAACAGCATGGAAAAGCAAACTACAGAAAGGGAGAAAAGATTTGCAAATCATATACTTGACAAGGGATTAATATCAATTACAGAAGAATTTCATACAACTCAATAGCAAAAAACAAATAATTCTATTAAAAATGGGCAAAGAACCTGAATAAACACTTTCCCAAAGAAGACATATAAATGGCCCATAAGTACATGAAAGGTGCTCAACATCACTAATCATCAGGTAAATGCAAATAAAAACTATGATGAAATATCACTTCACACCTGTTAGGATGACTACTATCAAAAAGACAAGTAGTGTGGAGAAAAGGGAATTTCCACTGGTAGGAATGTAAACTGGTATAGCCACAATGGAAAACAGTATAGAGGTTCCTCAAAAAAGTAAACACAGAACTTCCATATGACCTAGCAATCCTACTTCTGGGTGTTTAAAGGAAATGAAGTAACTCTCTCATAAAGATATCTGCACCCCCATATTCACTGTAGTATTTTCATAATAGCCAAAACATGAAAGCCACTTAAGTGTCCATCAACAGATGAATGGATAAAGAAAACGGGATTCTCATTCTCTCTCGCTCTCTCTCTCTACACACACACACACACACACACACAGTGGAATATTATTCAGCCATAAAAAGAAGAAAATCTTGCTATTTGAGAAAACATGGATAAATCCTGAGGGCATTATGCTAAGCAAATGAATCAGAAAGACAAATACTGTATGATATAACTTATATGCAGAATTTAAAACAGCGGAACTCATGAAAACAACCAGGGGCTGAGGGGTGGGGAAATGGGGAGTTACTGGTCAAGCTTTCAATTATTAGAGGAATAAATTCTGGGAATCTAATATACAGCATTGTGATTACAGTTAAGAATACTGTGTTGTTTGTTGTGATGGTGAGAACATTTAATATTAACTCTC